>NW_027423028.1:722500-725000 GCF_048934315.1 Petromyzon marinus
AAAGACTTCATTACCACAGATGTAAGGGCGACCGGTCTGTAATCATTTAGTCCTGTTGGCCTTAGCTTTTTGGGCACAGCGATGATGGTGGAGGACTTGAGACAGGCTGGTACATGGCATGTCTCCAGGGAGGTGTTAAAGATGTTGGTGAACACCGGAGACAGCTGGCCAGCGCAGTGCCTGAGGGTGGCTGGAGAGACAGAGTCCGGCCCGGCTGCTTTGCGTGGATTCTGCCTCTTGAAAAGCCCATTAACTTCTCCCTCCTGAAAGGAGAGAGTCGTTTCTGTAGTATGGGTGGGGGATGGGGCCTCTTGGGTGGGAAGGGGTGGTTCAGGACAGTCCAATTGTCTTTCAAATCTACGGTAGAACTCGTTCAGGTCGTTGGCTAGGCGGGAGTCGTTAGTGGTGTGGGGCGCTCTGGGTTTGTAGTTGGTGATGTGCCTGAGCCCTTTGGCAGACAGAAGCAGCGTCGTTAGTAGAGAACTGGTGTTTTAGTGTCTCTGAGTACAGTCGTTTAGCCTCTCTCACCGCTTTGCTAAACCTGTTCTTCGACTCCTTGAATCTGTCTCTATCCCCACTCCTAAACGCTTCCTCCTTCTCCAACCTCAACCTTTTGAGCTTTGCTGAGAACCAGGGCTTGTTGTTGTTAAAGTTCACCCTGGTACGTGTTGGGATACAGCAGTCCTCACAGAAGCTGATGTACACAGCCTCTGTGAGTTCATCCAGACTATTGGTAGCAGTCGTGAACATATCCCAGTCAGTACAGTCTAAGCACGCCCGCAAATCTTCCACAGCCTCACTGGTCCACTGTTTAGATGTCCTCACAGCAGGTTTACAGAGTTTTAGTTGCTGCCTGTATGCACGAATCAGGTGGACCAAGGGAGTTCTGTGCAAGCCGAACAGCCCCGTGACCCACAAGAGAAACATCCCCGCCAAATTCGAGCGTTTGACGGGGTCTATCCGTGAAAAAATATTCACGTTTTTGAGTGCACATGCATTTCTGCTGCAAATGCCTCTGGAAGTTTCATGCCGTTCGTATGCCAATTGTGGCAACACGAAAATGACCCGTTTTCCCATTCCGAGGGATTTCTGTGCGACCCTAACAGCCCCGTGAGCCACAAGAGACACATCCCCGCCAATTTCTAGCGTTTCACGGGGTCTATCCGTGAAAAATATAGACGTTTTTGAGTGCACATGCATTTCTGCTGCAGATGCCTCTGGAAGTTTCATGCCGTTCGTACGCAATGTGGCAACACGAAAATGACCCCTTTTCCCATTCCGAGGGATTTCTGTGCGACCCTAACTAACAGCGCCCGTGAGCCACAAGAGAGACATCCCCGCCAATTTATAGCGTTTCACGGGGTCTATCCGTGAAAAATATAGACGTTTTTGAGTGCACATGCATTCCTGCTGCAAATGCCTCTGGAAGTTTCATGCCGTTCCTATGCAATGTGGCCACACAAAAATGACCCGTTTTCCCATTCCGAGGCATTTCTGTGCGACCCTAACAGCCCCGTGAGCCACAAGAGAGACATCCCCGCCAACTTCTAGCGTTTGACGGGGTCTATGCGTGAAAAATATTAAAATTTTTGAGTGCACGTGCCTTTCTGCTGCAAATGCCTCTGGAAGTTTCATGGCGTTCCTATGCAATGTGGCAACACGAAAATGACCCCTTTTCCCATTCCGAGGGAGTTCTGTGCCACCCTAACAGCCCCGTGAGCCACAAGAGACACATCCCCGCCAATTTCTAGCGTTTCACGGGGTATATCCGTGAAACATATAGAAGTTTTTGAGTGCACATGCATTCCTGCTGCAAATGCCTCTGGAAGTTTCATGCGGTTCGTACGCAATGTGGCAACACGAAAATGACCCGTTTTCCCATTCCCAGGGATTTCTGTGCGACCCGAACAGCCCCGTGAGCCACAAGAGACACATCCCCGCCAATTTCTAGCGTTTCACGGGGTCTATCCGTGAAAAATATCAATTTTTTTTTGACTGCACATGCATTTCTGCTGCAAATGCCTCTGGAAGTTGCATGCGGTTCGCATGCAATGTGGCGACACGAAAATGACCCGTTTTCCCATTCCGAGGGATTTCTGTGCCACCCTAACAGCCCCGTGAGCCACAAGAGAGACATCCCCGCCAATTTCTAGCGTATCACGGGGTCTATCCGTGAGAAATATTCACTTTTTTGAGTGCACATGCATTCCTGCTGCAAATGCCTCTGGAAGTTTCATGCGGTTCGTATGCAATGTGGCGACACGAAAATGACCCGTTTTCCCATTCCGAGGGATTTCTGTGCCACCCTAACAGCCCCGTGAGCCACAAGAGAGACATCCCCGCCCACTTCTAGCGTTTCACGGGGTCTCTCCGTGAAAAATATCACATTTTTTGAGTGCACATGCATTCCTGCTGCAAATGCCTCTGGAAGTTTCATGCGGTTCGCATGCAATGTGGCGACACGAAAATGACCCGTTTTTTCCCATTCCGAGGGATTTCT
>NW_027423028.1:735000-737500 GCF_048934315.1 Petromyzon marinus
TAGTAGAGAACTGGTGTTTTAGTGTCTCTGAGTACAGTCGTTTAGCCTCTCTCACCGCTTTGCTAAACCTGTTCTTCGACTCCTTGAATCTGTCTCTATCCCCACTCCTAAACGCTTCCTCCTTCTCCAACCTCAACCTTTTGAGCTTTGCTGAGAACCAGGGCTTGTTGTTGTTAAAGTTCACCCTGGTACGTGTTGGGATACAGCAGTCCTCACAGAAGCTGATGTACACAGCCTCTGTGAGTTCATCCAGACTATTGGTAGCAGTCGTGAACATATCCCAGTCAGTACAGTCTAAGCACGCCCGCAAATCTTCCACAGCCTCACTGGTCCACTGTTTAGATGTCCTCACAGCAGGTTTACAGAGTTTTAGTTGCTGCCTGTATGCACGAATCAGGTGGACCAAGGGAGTTCTGTGCGAGCCGAACAGCCCCGTGACCCACAAGAGAAACATCCCCGCCAAATTCGAGCGTTTGACGGGGTCTATCCGTGAAAAAATATTCACGTTTTTGAGTGCACATGCATTTCTGCTGCAAATGCCTCTGGAAGTTTCATGCCGTTCGTATGCCAATTGTGGCAACACGAAAATGACCCGTTTTCCCATTCCGAGGGATTTCTGTGCGACCCTAACAGCCCCGTGAGCCACAAGAGACACATCCCCGCCAATTTCTAGCGTTTCACGGGGTCTATCCGTGAAAAATATAGACGTTTTTGAGTGCACATGCATTTCTGCTGCAGATGCCTCTGGAAGTTTCATGCCGTTCGTACGCAATGTGGCAACACGAAAATGACCCCTTTTCCCATTCCGAGGGATTTCTGTGCGACCCTAACTAACAGCGCCCGTGAGCCACAAGAGAGACATCCCCGCCAATTTATAGCGTTTCACGGGGTCTATCCGTGAAAAATATAGACGTTTTTGAGTGCACATGCATTCCTGCTGCAAATGCCTCTGGAAGTTTCATGCCGTTCCTATGCAATGTGGCCACACAAAAATGACCCGTTTTCCCATTCCGAGGCATTTCTGTGCGACCCTAACAGCCCCGTGAGCCACAAGAGAGACATCCCCGCCAACTTCTAGCGTTTGACGGGGTCTATGCGTGAAAAATATTAAAATTTTTGAGTGCACGTGCCTTTCTGCTGCAAATGCCTCTGGAAGTTTCATGGCGTTCCTATGCAATGTGGCAACACGAAAATGACCCCTTTTCCCATTCCGAGGGAGTTCTGTGCCACCCTAACAGCCCCGTGAGCCACAAGAGACACATCCCCGCCAATTTCTAGCGTTTCACGGGGTCTATCCGTGAAACATATAGAAGTTTTTGAGTGCACATGCATTCCTGCTGCAAATGCCTCTGGAAGTTTCATGCGGTTCGTACGCAATGTGGCAACACGAAAATGACCCGTTTTCCCATTCCCAGGGATTTCTGTGCGACCCGAACAGCCCCGTGAGCCACAAGAGACACATCCCCGCCAATTTCTAGCGTTTCACGGGGTCTATCCGTGAAAAATATCAATTTTTTTTTGACTGCACATGCATTTCTGCTGCAAATGCCTCTGGAAGTTGCATGCGGTTCGCATGCAATGTGGCGACACGAAAATGACCCGTTTTCCCATTCCGAGGGATTTCTGTGCCACCCTAACAGCCCCGTGAGCCACAAGAGAGACATCCCCGCCAATTTCTAGCGTATCACGGGGTCTATCCGTGAGAAATATTCACTTTTTTGAGTGCACATGCATTCCTGCTGCAAATGCCTCTGGAAGTTTCATGCGGTTCGTATGCAATGTGGCGACACGAAAATGACCCGTTTTCCCATTCCGAGGGATTTCTGTGCCACCCTAACAGCCCCGTGAGCCACAAGAGAGACATCCCCGCCCACTTCTAGCGTTTCACGGGGTCTCTCCGTGAAAAATATCACATTTTTTGAGTGCACATGCATTCCTGCTGCAAATGCCTCTGGAAGTTTCATGCGGTTCGCATGCAATGTGGCGACACGAAAATGACCCGTTTTTTCCCATTCCGAGGGATTTCTGTGCCACCCTAACAGCCCCGTGAGCCACAAGAGACACATCCCCGCCAATTTCTAGCGTTTCACGGGGTCTATCCGTGAAAAATATTCAATTTTTTGACTGCACATGCATTTCTGCTGCAAATGCCTCTGGAAGTTTCATGCGGTTCGCATGCAATGTGGCGACACGAAAATGACCCGTTTTCCCATTCCGAGGGATTTCTGTGCCACCCTAACAGCCCCGTGAGCCACAAGAGAGACATCGCCGCCAATTTCTAGCGTTTCACGGGGTCTATCCGTGAAAAATATTCACTTTTTTGACTGCACATGCATTCCTGCTGCAAATGCCTCTGGAAGTTTCATGCCGTTCGCATGCAATGTGGCAACACGAAAATGACCCGTTTTCCCATTCCGAGGGATTTCTGTGCCACCCTAACAGCCCCGTGAGCCACAAGAGACACATCCCCGCCAATTTCTAGCGTTTCACGGGGTCTATC
>NW_027423028.1:770000-772500 GCF_048934315.1 Petromyzon marinus
GCTGTTGGTATACAGGGAGAAGAGCAGTGGGCAAAGGACGCAGCCCTGAGGAGTTCCCGTGCTGATGGACCTGGAGTCAGAGACTTCTGTTCCCGGCTTAACGCACTGCTTCCTGTCAGAGAGGAAGTCTGTGATCCACCTGCAGGTGGAGTAGGGCACGTTCAGCTGGAAGAGCTTGTCCTGAAGCAGGGCAGGGATGATGGTGTTGAAGGCAGAGCTGAAGTCCACAAACAGGATCCTGGCGTAGGATGCTGGGGCGTCCACATGCTGTAGGGTGAAGTGGAGGGCCATGTTAACTGCGTCGTCCACAGACCTGTTGGCTCTGTAGGCAAACTGAAGGGGGTCCAGGAGAGGGTCTGTGATGGCTTTGAGGTGTGCCAGGAGCAGGCGCTCAAAAGACTTCATTACCACAGATGTAAGGGCGACCGGTCTGTAATCATTTAGTCCTGTTGGCCTTAGCTTTTTGGGCACAGCGATGATGGTGGAGGACTTGAGACAGGCTGGTACATGGCATGTCTCCAGGGAGGTGTTAAAGATGTTGGTGAACACCGGAGACAGCTGGCCAGCGCAGTGCCTGAGGGTGGCTGGAGAGACAGAGTCCGGCCCGGCTGCTTTGCGTGGATTCTGCCTCTTGAAAAGCCCATTAACTTCTCCCTCCTGAAAGGAGAGAGTCGTTTCTGTAGTATGGGTGGGGGATGGGGCCTCTTGGGTGGGAAGGGGTGGTTCAGGACAGTCCAATTGTCTTTCAAATCTACGGTAGAACTCGTTCAGGTCGTTGGCTAGGCGGGAGTCGTTAGTGGTGTGGGGCGCTCTGGGTTTGTAGTTGGTGATGTGCCTGAGCCCTTTGGCAGACAGAAGCAGCGTCGTTAGTAGAGAACTGGTGTTTTAGTGTCTCTGAGTACAGTCGTTTAGCCTCTCTCACCGCTTTGCTAAACCTGTTCTTCGACTCCTTGAATCTGTCTCTATCCCCACTCCTAAACGCTTCCTCCTTCTCCAACCTCAACCTTTTGAGCTTTGCTGAGAACCAGGGCTTGTTGTTGTTAAAGTTCACCCTGGTACGTGTTGGGATACAGCAGTCCTCACAGAAGCTGATGTACACAGCCTCTGTGAGTTCATCCAGACTATTGGTAGCAGTCGTGAACATATCCCAGTCAGTACAGTCTAAGCACGCCCGCAAATCTTCCACAGCCTCACTGGTCCACTGTTTAGATGTCCTCACAGCAGGTTTACAGAGTTTTAGTTGCTGCCTGTATGCACGAATCAGGTGGACCAAGGGAGTTCTGTGCGAGCCGAACAGCCCCGTGACCCACAAGAGAAACATCCCCGCCAAATTCGAGCGTTTGACGGGGTCTATCCGTGAAAAAATATTCACGTTTTTGAGTGCACATGCATTTCTGCTGCAAATGCCTCTGGAAGTTTCATGCCGTTCGTATGCCAATTGTGGCAACACGAAAATGACCCGTTTTCCCATTCCGAGGGATTTCTGTGCGACCCTAACAGCCCCGTGAGCCACAAGAGACACATCCCCGCCAATTTCTAGCGTTTCACGGGGTCTATCCGTGAAAAATATAGACGTTTTTGAGTGCACATGCATTTCTGCTGCAGATGCCTCTGGAAGTTTCATGCCGTTCGTACGCAATGTGGCAACACGAAAATGACCCCTTTTCCCATTCCGAGGGATTTCTGTGCGACCCTAACTAACAGCGCCCGTGAGCCACAAGAGAGACATCCCCGCCAATTTATAGCGTTTCACGGGGTCTATCCGTGAAAAATATAGACGTTTTTGAGTGCACATGCATTCCTGCTGCAAATGCCTCTGGAAGTTTCATGCCGTTCCTATGCAATGTGGCCACACAAAAATGACCCGTTTTCCCATTCCGAGGCATTTCTGTGCGACCCTAACAGCCCCGTGAGCCACAAGAGAGACATCCCCGCCAACTTCTAGCGTTTGACGGGGTCTATGCGTGAAAAATATTAAAATTTTTGAGTGCACGTGCCTTTCTGCTGCAAATGCCTCTGGAAGTTTCATGGCGTTCCTATGCAATGTGGCAACACGAAAATGACCCCTTTTCCCATTCCGAGGGAGTTCTGTGCCACCCTAACAGCCCCGTGAGCCACAAGAGACACATCCCCGCCAATTTCTAGCGTTTCACGGGGTCTATCCGTGAAACATATAGAAGTTTTTGAGTGCACATGCATTCCTGCTGCAAATGCCTCTGGAAGTTTCATGCGGTTCGTACGCAATGTGGCAACACGAAAATGACCCGTTTTCCCATTCCCAGGGATTTCTGTGCGACCCGAACAGCCCCGTGAGCCACAAGAGACACATCCCCGCCAATTTCTAGCGTTTCACGGGGTCTATCCGTGAAAAATATCAATTTTTTTTTGACTGCACATGCATTTCTGCTGCAAATGCCTCTGGAAGTTGCATGCGGTTCGCATGCAATGTGGCGACACGAAAATGACCCGTTTTCCCATTCCGAGGGATTTCTGTGCCACC
>NW_027423028.1:782500-785000 GCF_048934315.1 Petromyzon marinus
GCGATGATGGTGGAGGACTTGAGACAGGCTGGTACATGGCATGTCTCCAGGGAGGTGTTAAAGATGTTGGTGAACACCGGAGACAGCTGGCCAGCGCAGTGCCTGAGGGTGGCTGGAGAGACAGAGTCCGGCCCGGCTGCTTTGCGTGGATTCTGCCTCTTGAAAAGCCCATTAACTTCTCCCTCCTGAAAGGAGAGAGTCGTTTCTGTAGTATGGGTGGGGGATGGGGCCTCTTGGGTGGGAAGGGGTGGTTCAGGACAGTCCAATTGTCTTTCAAATCTACGGTAGAACTCGTTCAGGTCGTTGGCTAGGCGGGAGTCGTTAGTGGTGTGGGGCGCTCTGGGTTTGTAGTTGGTGATGTGCCTGAGCCCTTTGGCAGACAGAAGCAGCGTCGTTAGTAGAGAACTGGTGTTTTAGTGTCTCTGAGTACAGTCGTTTAGCCTCTCTCACCGCTTTGCTAAACCTGTTCTTCGACTCCTTGAATCTGTCTCTATCCCCACTCCTAAACGCTTCCTCCTTCTCCAACCTCAACCTTTTGAGCTTTGCTGAGAACCAGGGCTTGTTGTTGTTAAAGTTCACCCTGGTACGTGTTGGGATACAGCAGTCCTCACAGAAGCTGATGTACACAGCCTCTGTGAGTTCATCCAGACTATTGGTAGCAGTCGTGAACATATCCCAGTCAGTACAGTCTAAGCACGCCCGCAAATCTTCCACAGCCTCACTGGTCCACTGTTTAGATGTCCTCACAGCAGGTTTACAGAGTTTTAGTTGCTGCCTGTATGCACGAATCAGGTGGACCAAGGGAGTTCTGTGCGAGCCGAACAGCCCCGTGACCCACAAGAGAAACATCCCCGCCAAATTCGAGCGTTTGACGGGGTCTATCCGTGAAAAAATATTCACGTTTTTGAGTGCACATGCATTTCTGCTGCAAATGCCTCTGGAAGTTTCATGCCGTTCGTATGCCAATTGTGGCAACACGAAAATGACCCGTTTTCCCATTCCGAGGGATTTCTGTGCGACCCTAACAGCCCCGTGAGCCACAAGAGACACATCCCCGCCAATTTCTAGCGTTTCACGGGGTCTATCCGTGAAAAATATAGACGTTTTTGAGTGCACATGCATTTCTGCTGCAGATGCCTCTGGAAGTTTCATGCCGTTCGTACGCAATGTGGCAACACGAAAATGACCCCTTTTCCCATTCCGAGGGATTTCTGTGCGACCCTAACTAACAGCGCCCGTGAGCCACAAGAGAGACATCCCCGCCAATTTATAGCGTTTCACGGGGTCTATCCGTGAAAAATATAGACGTTTTTGAGTGCACATGCATTCCTGCTGCAAATGCCTCTGGAAGTTTCATGCCGTTCCTATGCAATGTGGCCACACAAAAATGACCCGTTTTCCCATTCCGAGGCATTTCTGTGCGACCCTAACAGCCCCGTGAGCCACAAGAGAGACATCCCCGCCAACTTCTAGCGTTTGACGGGGTCTATGCGTGAAAAATATTAAAATTTTTGAGTGCACGTGCCTTTCTGCTGCAAATGCCTCTGGAAGTTTCATGGCGTTCCTATGCAATGTGGCAACACGAAAATGACCCCTTTTCCCATTCCGAGGGAGTTCTGTGCCACCCTAACAGCCCCGTGAGCCACAAGAGACACATCCCCGCCAATTTCTAGCGTTTCACGGGGTCTATCCGTGAAACATATAGAAGTTTTTGAGTGCACATGCATTCCTGCTGCAAATGCCTCTGGAAGTTTCATGCGGTTCGTACGCAATGTGGCAACACGAAAATGACCCGTTTTCCCATTCCCAGGGATTTCTGTGCGACCCGAACAGCCCCATGAGCCACAAGAGACACATCCCCGCCAATTACTAGCGTTTCACGGGGTCTATCCGTGAAAAATATCAATTTTTTTTTGACTGCACATGCATTTCTGCTGCAAATGCCTCTGGAAGTTGCATGCGGTTCGCATGCAATGTGGCGACACGAAAATGACCCGTTTTCCCATTCCGAGGGATTTCTGTGCCACCCTAACAGCCCCGTGAGCCACAAGAGAGACATCCCCGCCAATTTCTAGCGTATCACGGGGTCTATCCGTGAGAAATATTCACTTTTTTGAGTGCACATGCATTCCTGCTGCAAATGCCTCTGGAAGTTTCATGCGGTTCGTATGCAATGTGGCGACACGAAAATGACCCGTTTTCCCATTCCGAGGGATTTCTGTGCCACCCTAACAGCCCCGTGAGCCACAAGAGAGACATCCCCGCCCACTTCTAGCGTTTCACGGGGTCTCTCCGTGAAAAATATCACATTTTTTGAGTGCACATGCATTCCTGCTGCAAATGCCTCTGGAAGTTTCATGCGGTTCGCATGCAATGTGGCGACACGAAAATGACCCGTTTTTTCCCATTCCGAGGGATTTCTGTGCCACCCTAACAGCCCCGTGAGCCACAAGAGACACATCCCCGCCAATTTCTAGCGTTTCACGGGGTCTATCCGTGA
>NW_027423028.1:795000-797500 GCF_048934315.1 Petromyzon marinus
ACTCCTTGAATCTGTCTCTATCCCCACTCCTAAACGCTTCCTCCTTCTCCAACCTCAACCTTTTGAGCTTTGCTGAGAACCAGGGCTTGTTGTTGTTAAAGTTCACCCTGGTACGTGTTGGGATACAGCAGTCCTCACAGAAGCTGATGTACACAGCCTCTGTGAGTTCATCCAGACTATTGGTAGCAGTCGTGAACATATCCCAGTCAGTACAGTCTAAGCACGCCCGCAAATCTTCCACAGCCTCACTGGTCCACTGTTTAGATGTCCTCACAGCAGGTTTACAGAGTTTTAGTTGCTGCCTGTATGCACGAATCAGGTGGACCAAGGGAGTTCTGTGCGAGCCGAACAGCCCCGTGACCCACAAGAGAAACATCCCCGCCAAATTCGAGCGTTTGACGGGGTCTATCCGTGAAAAAATATTCACGTTTTTGAGTGCACATGCATTTCTGCTGCAAATGCCTCTGGAAGTTTCATGCCGTTCGTATGCCAATTGTGGCAACACGAAAATGACCCGTTTTCCCATTCCGAGGGATTTCTGTGCGACCCTAACAGCCCCGTGAGCCACAAGAGACACATCCCCGCCAATTTCTAGCGTTTCACGGGGTCTATCCGTGAAAAATATAGACGTTTTTGAGTGCACATGCATTTCTGCTGCAGATGCCTCTGGAAGTTTCATGCCGTTCGTACGCAATGTGGCAACACGAAAATGACCCCTTTTCCCATTCCGAGGGATTTCTGTGCGACCCTAACTAACAGCGCCCGTGAGCCACAAGAGAGACATCCCCGCCAATTTATAGCGTTTCACGGGGTCTATCCGTGAAAAATATAGACGTTTTTGAGTGCACATGCATTCCTGCTGCAAATGCCTCTGGAAGTTTCATGCCGTTCCTATGCAATGTGGCCACACAAAAATGACCCGTTTTCCCATTCCGAGGCATTTCTGTGCGACCCTAACAGCCCCGTGAGCCACAAGAGAGACATCCCCGCCAACTTCTAGCGTTTGACGGGGTCTATGCGTGAAAAATATTAAAATTTTTGAGTGCACGTGCCTTTCTGCTGCAAATGCCTCTGGAAGTTTCATGGCGTTCCTATGCAATGTGGCAACACGAAAATGACCCCTTTTCCCATTCCGAGGGAGTTCTGTGCCACCCTAACAGCCCCGTGAGCCACAAGAGACACATCCCC
The DNA here is from genome assembly GCF_048934315.1 of Petromyzon marinus. NCBI lineage: Eukaryota > Metazoa > Chordata > Hyperoartia > Petromyzontiformes > Petromyzontidae > Petromyzon > Petromyzon marinus. Next base: position 796,189 of record NW_027423028.1, read on the forward strand.
GCCAATTTCTAGCGTTTCACGGGGTCTATCCGTGAAACATATAGAAGTTTTTGAGTGCACATGCATTCCTGCTGCAAATGCCTCTGGAAGTTTCATGCGGTTCGTACGCAATGTGGCAACACGAAAATGACCCGTTTTCCCATTCCCAGGGATTTCTGTGCGACCCGAACAGCCCCGTGAGCCACAAGAGACACATCCCCGCCAATTTCTAGCGTTTCACGGGGTCTATCCGTGAAAAATATCAATTTTTTTTTGACTGCACATGCATTTCTGCTGCAAATGCCTCTGGAAGTTGCATGCGGTTCGCATGCAATGTGGCGACACGAAAATGACCCGTTTTCCCATTCCGAGGGATTTCTGTGCCACCCTAACAGCCCCGTGAGCCACAAGAGAGACATCCCCGCCAATTTCTAGCGTATCACGGGGTCTATCCGTGAGAAATATTCACTTTTTTGAGTGCACATGCATTCCTGCTGCAAATGCCTCTGGAAGTTTCATGCGGTTCGTATGCAATGTGGCGACACGAAAATGACCCGTTTTCCCATTCCGAGGGATTTCTGTGCCACCCTAACAGCCCCGTGAGCCACAAGAGAGACATCCCCGCCCACTTCTAGCGTTTCACGGGGTCTCTCCGTGAAAAAATATCACATTTTTTGAGTGCACATGCATTCCTGCTGCAAATGCCTCTGGAAGTTTCATGCGGTTCGCATGCAATGTGGCGACACGAAAATGACCCGTTTTTTCCCATTCCGAGGGATTTCTGTGCCACCCTAACAGCCCCGTGAGCCACAAGAGACACATCCCCGCCAATTTCTAGCTTTTCACGGGGTCTATCCGTGAAAAATATTCAATTTTTTGACTGCACATGCATTTCTGCTGCAAATGCCTCTGGAAGTTTCATGCGGTTCGCATGCAATGTGGCGACACGAAAATGACCCGTTTTCCCATTCCGAGGGATTTCTGTGCCACCCTAACAGCCCCGTGAGCCACAAGAGAGACATCGCCGCCAATTTCTTGCGTTTCACGGGGTCTATCCGTGAAAAATATTCACTTTTTTGACTGCACATGCATTCCTGCTGCAAATGCCTCTGGAAGTTTCATGCCGTTCGCATGCAATGTGGCAACACGAAAATGACCCGTTTTCCCATTCCGAGGGATTTCTGTGCCACCCTAACAGCCCCGTGAGCCACAAGAGACACATCCCCGCCAATTTCTAGCGTTTCACGGGGTCTATCCGTAAAAATGTAGCACGCACCAAAACGAGAAAAGATTTCCATCGCACCTGCACTATTGTATGGACAATGGTAACCTC
>NW_027423028.1:817500-820000 GCF_048934315.1 Petromyzon marinus
GTTGGTAGATTGCAGGCAATTACCTTCTCAGCAGTGTGCATGATACGCTGCAGTCTGCTCTTGTCCTTGGCAGTGGCAGCAGCGTACCAGACGGTTATGGAGGAGGTGAGGATGGATTCAATGATCGCTGTATAGAATTGCACCATCATTGTCTTTGGCAGGTTGCATTTCTTCAGCTGCCGTCGAAAGTACATCCTCTGTTGAGCTCTCTTGGCGAGGGAGCTGATGTTCAGTTCCCACTTGAGGTCCCGGCAGAGAATAGTGCCCAGGAAGCGGAAGGACTCCACAATTTTGACTGCGGAGTCTAACAGGGTGATGGCGGTGAGTGGGGCTGTATTCTTCCTGAAGTCCACAACCATCTCAACTGTCCTTAGAGCATTTAGCTCTAAGTTGTTCTGGCTACACCAGGTCACCAGGTTGTCAGCTTCCCACCTATAGTCAGACTCATCCCCACCAGAGATCAGCCCAATGAGGGTGGTGTCGTCCGACAAACTTCAAGAGTTTGACGGACAGATGATTGGAGGCGCAGCTGTTGGTATACAGGGAGAAGAGCAGTGGGCAAAGGACGCAGCCCTGAGGAGTTCCCGTGCTGATGGACCTGGAGTCAGAGACTTCTGTTCCCGGCTTAACGCACTGCTTCCTGTCAGAGAGGAAGTCTGTGATCCACCTGCAGGTGGAGTAGGGCACGTTCAGCTGGAAGAGCTTGTCCTGAAGCAGGGCAGGGATGATGGTGTTGAAGGCAGAGCTGAAGTCCACAAACAGGATCCTGGCGTAGGATGCTGGGGCGTCCACATGCTGTAGGGTGAAGTGGAGGGCCATGTTAACTGCGTCGTCCACAGACCTGTTGGCTCTGTAGGCAAACTGAAGGGGGTCCAGGAGAGGGTCTGTGATGGCTTTGAGGTGTGCCAGGAGCAGGCGCTCAAAAGACTTCATTACCACAGATGTAAGGGCGACCGGTCTGTAATCATTTAGTCCTGTTGGCCTTAGCTTTTTGGGCACAGCGATGATGGTGGAGGACTTGAGACAGGCTGGTACATGGCATGTCTCCAGGGAGGTGTTAAAGATGTTGGTGAACACCGGAGACAGCTGGCCAGCGCAGTGCCTGAGGGTGGCTGGAGAGACAGAGTCCGGCCCGGCTGCTTTGCGTGGATTCTGCCTCTTGAAAAGCCCATTAACTTCTCCCTCCTGAAAGGAGAGAGTCGTTTCTGTAGTATGGGTGGGGGATGGGGCCTCTTGGGTGGGAAGGGGTGGTTCAGGACAGTCCAATTGTCTTTCAAATCTACGGTAGAACTCGTTCAGGTCGTTGGCTAGGCGGGAGTCGTTAGTGGTGTGGGGCGCTCTGGGTTTGTAGTTGGTGATGTGCCTGAGCCCTTTGGCAGACAGAAGCAGCGTCGTTAGTAGAGAACTGGTGTTTTAGTGTCTCTGAGTACAGTCGTTTAGCCTCTCTCACCGCTTTGCTAAACCTGTTCTTCGACTCCTTGAATCTGTCTCTATCCCCACTCCTAAACGCTTCCTCCTTCTCCAACCTCAACCTTTTGAGCTTTGCTGAGAACCAGGGCTTGTTGTTGTTAAAGTTCACCCTGGTACGTGTTGGGATACAGCAGTCCTCACAGAAGCTGATGTACACAGCCTCTGTGAGTTCATCCAGACTATTGGTAGCAGTCGTGAACATATCCCAGTCAGTACAGTCTAAGCACGCCCGCAAATCTTCCACAGCCTCACTGGTCCACTGTTTAGATGTCCTCACAGCAGGTTTACAGAGTTTTAGTTGCTGCCTGTATGCACGAATCAGGTGGACCAAGGGAGTTCTGTGCGAGCCGAACAGCCCCGTGACCCACAAGAGAAACATCCCCGCCAAATTCGAGCGTTTGACGGGGTCTATCCGTGAAAAAATATTCACGTTTTTGAGTGCACATGCATTTCTGCTGCAAATGCCTCTGGAAGTTTCATGCCGTTCGTATGCCAATTGTGGCAACACGAAAATGACCCGTTTTCCCATTCCGAGGGATTTCTGTGCGACCCTAACAGCCCCGTGAGCCACAAGAGACACATCCCCGCCAATTTCTAGCGTTTCACGGGGTCTATCCGTGAAAAATATAGACGTTTTTGAGTGCACATGCATTTCTGCTGCAGATGCCTCTGGAAGTTTCATGCCGTTCGTACGCAATGTGGCAACACGAAAATGACCCCTTTTCCCATTCCGAGGGATTTCTGTGCGACCCTAACTAACAGCGCCCGTGAGCCACAAGAGAGACATCCCCGCCAATTTATAGCGTTTCACGGGGTCTATCCGTGAAAAATATAGACGTTTTTGAGTGCACATGCATTCCTGCTGCAAATGCCTCTGGAAGTTTCATGCCGTTCCTATGCAATGTGGCCACACAAAAATGACCCGTTTTCCCATTCCGAGGCATTTCTGTGCGACCCTAACAGCCCCGTGAGCCACAAGAGAGACATCCCCGCCAACTTCTAGCGTTTGACGGGGTCTATGCGTGAAAAA
>NW_027423028.1:830000-832500 GCF_048934315.1 Petromyzon marinus
GGTGGTGTCGTCCGACAAACTTCAAGAGTTTGACGGACAGATGATTGGAGGCGCAGCTGTTGGTATACAGGGAGAAGAGCAGTGGGCAAAGGACGCAGCCCTGAGGAGTTCCCGTGCTGATGGACCTGGAGTCAGAGACTTCTGTTCCCGGCTTAACGCACTGCTTCCTGTCAGAGAGGAAGTCTGTGATCCACCTGCAGGTGGAGTAGGGCACGTTCAGCTGGAAGAGCTTGTCCTGAAGCAGGGCAGGGATGATGGTGTTGAAGGCAGAGCTGAAGTCCACAAACAGGATCCTGGCGTAGGATGCTGGGGCGTCCACATGCTGTAGGGTGAAGTGGAGGGCCATGTTAACTGCGTCGTCCACAGACCTGTTGGCTCTGTAGGCAAACTGAAGGGGGTCCAGGAGAGGGTCTGTGATGGCTTTGAGGTGTGCCAGGAGCAGGCGCTCAAAAGACTTCATTACCACAGATGTAAGGGCGACCGGTCTGTAATCATTTAGTCCTGTTGGCCTTAGCTTTTTGGGCACAGCGATGATGGTGGAGGACTTGAGACAGGCTGGTACATGGCATGTCTCCAGGGAGGTGTTAAAGATGTTGGTGAACACCGGAGACAGCTGGCCAGCGCAGTGCCTGAGGGTGGCTGGAGAGACAGAGTCCGGCCCGGCTGCTTTGCGTGGATTCTGCCTCTTGAAAAGCCCATTAACTTCTCCCTCCTGAAAGGAGAGAGTCGTTTCTGTAGTATGGGTGGGGGATGGGGCCTCTTGGGTGGGAAGGGGTGGTTCAGGACAGTCCAATTGTCTTTCAAATCTACGGTAGAACTCGTTCAGGTCGTTGGCTAGGCGGGAGTCGTTAGTGGTGTGGGGCGCTCTGGGTTTGTAGTTGGTGATGTGCCTGAGCCCTTTGGCAGACAGAAGCAGCGTCGTTAGTAGAGAACTGGTGTTTTAGTGTCTCTGAGTACAGTCGTTTAGCCTCTCTCACCGCTTTGCTAAACCTGTTCTTCGACTCCTTGAATCTGTCTCTATCCCCACTCCTAAACGCTTCCTCCTTCTCCAACCTCAACCTTTTGAGCTTTGCTGAGAACCAGGGCTTGTTGTTGTTAAAGTTCACCCTGGTACGTGTTGGGATACAGCAGTCCTCACAGAAGCTGATGTACACAGCCTCTGTGAGTTCATCCAGACTATTGGTAGCAGTCGTGAACATATCCCAGTCAGTACAGTCTAAGCACGCCCGCAAATCTTCCACAGCCTCACTGGTCCACTGTTTAGATGTCCTCACAGCAGGTTTACAGAGTTTTAGTTGCTGCCTGTATGCACGAATCAGGTGGACCAAGGGAGTTCTGTGCGAGCCGAACAGCCCCGTGACCCACAAGAGAAACATCCCCGCCAAATTCGAGCGTTTGACGGGGTCTATCCGTGAAAAAATATTCACGTTTTTGAGTGCACATGCATTTCTGCTGCAAATGCCTCTGGAAGTTTCATGCCGTTCGTATGCCAATTGTGGCAACACGAAAATGACCCGTTTTCCCATTCCGAGGGATTTCTGTGCGACCCTAACAGCCCCGTGAGCCACAAGAGACACATCCCCGCCAATTTCTAGCGTTTCACGGGGTCTATCCGTGAAAAATATAGACGTTTTTGAGTGCACATGCATTTCTGCTGCAGATGCCTCTGGAAGTTTCATGCCGTTCGTACGCAATGTGGCAACACGAAAATGACCCCTTTTCCCATTCCGAGGGATTTCTGTGCGACCCTAACTAACAGCGCCCGTGAGCCACAAGAGAGACATCCCCGCCAATTTATAGCGTTTCACGGGGTCTATCCGTGAAAAATATAGACGTTTTTGAGTGCACATGCATTCCTGCTGCAAATGCCTCTGGAAGTTTCATGCCGTTCCTATGCAATGTGGCCACACAAAAATGACCCGTTTTCCCATTCCGAGGCATTTCTGTGCGACCCTAACAGCCCCGTGAGCCACAAGAGAGACATCCCCGCCAACTTCTAGCGTTTGACGGGGTCTATGCGTGAAAAATATTAAAATTTTTGAGTGCACGTGCCTTTCTGCTGCAAATGCCTCTGGAAGTTTCATGGCGTTCCTATGCAATGTGGCAACACGAAAATGACCCCTTTTCCCATTCCGAGGGAGTTCTGTGCCACCCTAACAGCCCCGTGAGCCACAAGAGACACATCCCCGCCAATTTCTAGCGTTTCACGGGGTCTATCCGTGAAACATATAGAAGTTTTTGAGTGCACATGCATTCCTGCTGCAAATGCCTCTGGAAGTTTCATGCGGTTCGTACGCAATGTGGCAACACGAAAATGACCCGTTTTCCCATTCCCAGGGATTTCTGTGCGACCCGAACAGCCCCGTGAGCCACAAGAGACACATCCCCGCCAATTTCTAGCGTTTCACGGGGTCTATCCGTGAAAAATATCAATTTTTTTTTGACTGCACATGCATTTCTGCTGCAAATGCCTCTGGAAGTTGCATGCGGTTCGCATGCA
>NW_027423028.1:840000-845000 GCF_048934315.1 Petromyzon marinus
AACACATGGGCAAAGCATCTGAACTTGTTGCACATTTTAACATCAAACACAGAGACATTCCTCTGGTGTTTAAGTGCGCTAAATGTGACAAAACCAACTCAAACCACCGATCGATTGCCTGTCATGCCCCCAAATGTGGGGGAATAAAGTTAACTGAGGAAAGCTTACCAATGGTCTGTGAATGTTGCCAGGCACGCTTTGCGACTCTAAGTGGCCTTTCGCAGCACAAGAGGCATGCTCACCCAGTCACCCGTAATGAGGAAAGGATTAAAGATGGTATAAAGGGTACCTCGCAGAGAGGGGTACACCGTAGCTGCTGGTCTTTGAAGGAAGTAGAACAGCTGGCCCTTCTAGAGTTGCAGTTTCAGGGGAAAAAGAATATCAATAAGATCATTGCTGAAGCGCTTGGGACTAAGACCAACAAGCAAGTCTCTGACAAGAGACGGGACCTAAGTAAAAAGACAGGGGCCCCCATGTCAGACAGCTTACATTTTTCTTCTAGGCCTCTTGAGACATTGTCTCCCCCACCAAATGTAACAACGGGGACTTCATCCATACTCGCTCAAGCAGCTGAGCGGCTTACGAATGAGAATTCTGGGACCTTGGAAAAGCCTGCAATGGAGGCAATAAAGGCTTGGCTTAACGGCGAGGGCCAACATGATGCCCTCGTAGAAACTGCCACAGCATTGATGCTTTGTCCGATGAGATTGGTGAAAAACAAAGGCAAACGTTCAAAACCCAAGAACGACATTATTAAACCCAGGATATTACCCACACGATCTTGGATGAAGAAGAGAGCGGAAAAACGAGGAAGCTTCATGAAGCACCAGAAGCTCTTCTTTAAGAACCGCTCTCTTCTTGCGTCCTTAGTCCTGGATGGCACTGAACGTCATGAATGCCGAATCCCGAACGCAGATGTATATCGTTTTTACTGCGAAAAATGGGAGAAGGTGTTGCCATTCAATGGCCTGGGCCAATTTAAGTCATCAGGTGTTGCAAATAACGAATACTTTGAGCCCCTAATTTCGGTGGAGGAAGTTCAGACTGCCATACGGGCCATTAAACCAACGTCAGCAGCTGGGCCAGATGGCCTAACAAGGGCTGCAATCTGTGCTGCCGACCCCGAGGGTCGGACACTGACAGCCCTATTTAATGCATGGATGATTACAGGAATTATTCCCAAAGAGTTGAAAAAGAATAGGACGATTCTTATTCCTAAGGTTATGGACGATGAAAAGCTGAAAGAATTGGGGAACTGGAGACCAATAACGATCGGTTCAATGATTCTGAGATTATTTTCCAGAATAATGACTGCACGTCTTGCTCGTGCTTGTCCCTTAAACCCAAGGCAGCGTGGTTTTATAGCGGCATCTGGCTGCTCTGAAAATCTTAAGGTGCTACAGGACCTTATGAGACATGCTAAGAAATTGCACAGGCCGTTGGCTGTCATGTTTATCGACATAGCGAAAGCTTTTGACTCGGTTTCGCATGCTCATATTTTATGGGTGTTAAGGCACAAGAAAGTAGATGAACACGTGGTGGGCATCATCCAGAACGCCTACGATCGGTGTACGACCTCGTTCAAAAGCAATGGCGAGTCGACTCGAGAAATTAGCATACGTGTTGGTGTCAAACAGGGTGACCCCATGTCACCCCTGCTCTTCAATCTTGCCATGGACCCTTTGATATGCACCCTAGAGTCACACGGAGTTGGGTACTCCATTGATACCGACCACGTGACAGCTCTTGCGTTTGCTGATGATTTGGTGTTGGTGAGCGAATCTTGGGTTGGTATGGCCGCCAATCTAGCGATCTTGGAATCATTTTGTGGGCTATCGGGATTGGAGGTTCAGGCCAGAAAGTGCCAGGGCTTCATGATAAGCCCAACCAAAGATTCATATACGGTGAACAACTGCGACCCATGGACTATCAAAAATAAAGATGTCCATATGATCCAACCTGATGAATCAACGAAATACCTTGGTCTGAAAATTGGCCCTTGGACTGGCACTATACAGCCTGATCTACATTGTCAGCTAAAGACATGGATCTCGAAAATCGATGAGGCGCCTCTGAAGCCAACTCAGAAGGTTGAACTACTCAATGCCTATGCCCTACCCAGATTGTTATATCCTGCAGACCACTCGGACTGCAAGCAATCAACTCTCCGTGGGTTGGACCAAGAGATTAGAAAGGCGGTAAAAGGATGGCTCCACCTTCCCGCTTCAACTTGTGATGGACTGTTATATGCCAGAGCCCGAGACGGAGGCCTTGCCATCTTGAAACTGGAAAAAACAATCCCTTCGGTTCAAGTTAGAAGGCTGCAACGTATAGCAAACTCGTCCGATGCTATCACCCGTAATATTGTGTCCTCGCAGGGTATGGAGGAAGAATACCGTAATTTGTGGGTACGAGCAGGGGGTGACAGTGATGCAATCCCAACATTCGTTCTCAGGGACTCGGTGTCAAAAGAACCTGTATATCCGAGACCCTGCGATTGGAGGGAGCATGAATTTCAGAGATGGTGCGAAAAGCCGGTTCAAGGAAGGGGCATTGTAAACTTTGCGCATGATAGAATCAGTAATGCTTGGTTGAGGCCATGGTGCGGCTTTAAACAATGCTTCTTTATCGCAGCACTACAACTAAGGGCAAATATTTACCCAACAAGAGAAAGCTTGAACAGAGGCAGAGATGGGGCCTTACGTTCCTGCAGGAAATGCTCTGCCAGACTCGAGTCCCTTTCGCACATTCTCGGTCAATGTCCTGCAGTACAGAAAGCAAGAATTGCGCGACATAACAAGATCAGTAACATTCTGGCAGACGAAGCGGCTAGATTGGGCTGGTCTGTATACAAAGAGCCACGGTTCATATCCGAGACGGGAGAGATGAGAAAGCCTGACCTCGTGTTTGCAAAAGATGAGGAGGCGGTTGTGATCGATGTCACCGTCCGTTTTGAGCTTTCAAAGAATACCTTGTCAGATGCTGCCTCGCACAAAGTTTCGTACTATACCCCTCTTGGTGATCAAGTCAAAGTGCTGACGAAGGCTAGCAAGGTCACATTCTTTGGATTCCCGGTTGGGGCAAGAGGAAAGTGGCCCCTTGAGAATAACGAGGTACTTACCTCCCTGGGCCTGACCAAACCCAGAACGACATCACTGGCCAAGATGATTTCCCGCAGAACGCTGCTTTTCTCTCTTGATATTCTGAGAATGTTCTGTGGAAATTATGCGGTCTATGAACAGTCATAGACAACCTCCGAAACAAATAATAGTTTTGTTTTAAGATGTCATTTGTTTTAGATTGATTTTGTTATTTTCGAAGGTGAAGTCGGTTTTTATTTCATTTTACTATTTTCCACAATTTAGATTGTTATTTTCCAAGACGGAGTCTTGGTTCTTTTTTTTATTGTTAGTTTTTTTTTTTTTTAACACGTCGTATTTGTTACTTTAGAGCTTAGAGGGGACTTTATTTTCGCCTTACTATTTTCTGCCTACAAAGAAGATTAAAAATAAGCTTTTTTCAAGATGGTTTTGTTATTTTCCAAGGTGAAGTCTTGGTATTCTTATTTTACTATTTTCCATAAAGAAGACCTTTCTTTTAGATTTTGTTATTTTCCAAGACGAAGACTTGGTATTTTTATTATATTGCTATTTTTTACACGAAGCTTATTCAAGAGCACTTATATAGATTAGACTTTGTTATTTTAATTCTTTATTTTTGGACTACATCAGTTCGAGAGTCCTGTAACTTACTATTTTCTGCCTACAAAGAAGATTAGAAATAAGCTTTATTTAAGATGTTTTAGATTAGATTTTGTTATTTTCCAAGGTGAAGTCTTGGTTTTTTTTATTTTACTATTTTCCACAAAGAAGACTTTTCTTTTCTTTTAGATTTTGTTATTTTCCAAGACGAAGACTTGGTATTTTTTTGCTATTTTTTACAGGAAGCTTTATTCAAGAGCACTTATATAGATTAGACTTTGTTATTTTAATTCTTTATTTTTGCACTACATCAGTTCGAGAGAAGACTACAAACCAGCTTTATTTAAGATGTTTTAGATTAGATTTTGTTATTTTCCAAGGTGAAGTCTTGGTTTTTTATTTTACTATTTTCCACAAAGAAGACTTTTCTTTTAGATTTTGTTATTTTCCAAGACGAAGACTTGGTATTTTTTTATTGCTATTTTTTTACACGAAGCTTATTCAAGAGCACTTATATAGATTAGACTTTGTTATTTTAATTCTTTATTTTTGGACTACATCAGTTCGAGAGTCCTGTAACTTACTATTTTCTGCCTACAAAGAAGATTACAAATAAGCTTTATTTAAGATGTTTTAGATTAGATTTTGTTATTTTCCAAGGTGAAGTCTTGGTTTTTTTTATTTTACTATTTTCCACAAAGAAGACTTTTCTTTTCTTTTAGATTTTGTTATTTTCCAAGACGAAGACTTGGTTTTTTTATATTGCTATTTTTTTTTTTTACACTGCTTTATTCAAGAGCGCTTATATAGATTAGACTTTGTTATTTTAATTCTTTATTTTTGGAATACATCAGTTTGAGAGTCCTGTAACGTACTATTTTCTGCCTACAAAGAAGACTACAGACAAGCTTTATTTAAGATGTTTTAGATTAGATTTTGTTATTTTCCAAGGTGAAGACTTGGTTTTTTTATTTTACTATTTTCCACAAAGAAGATTTTTCTTTTAGATTTTGTTATTTTCCAAGACGAAGACTTGGTATTTTTTTTATTGCTAGTTTTTTTTATATGTTACTTCAGAGCATAGAGAGGACTTTATTTTTACCTTACTATTTTCTGCCTTCAAAGAAGATTAAAAATAAGCTTTATTCAACATTACTTATATAGATTAGACTTTGTTATTTTAATTCTTTATTTTTTGGAGTACATCAGTTCGAGAATCCGGTAACCTTACCGACTCTACTCCTTGTTGCCATTGATGCACGGCAGCAGGGATTCGATAATACACGGCATCCCAGTCAG
>NW_027423028.1:860000-862500 GCF_048934315.1 Petromyzon marinus
CCCTTAAACCCAAGGCAGCGTGGTTTTATAGCGGCATCTGGCTGCTCTGAAAATCTTAAGGTGCTACAGGACCTTATGAGACACGCTAAGAAATTGCACAGGCCGTTGGCTGTCATGTTCATCGACATAGCGAAAGCTTTTGACTCGGTTTCGCATGCTCATATTTTATGGGTGTTAAGGCACAAGAAAGTAGATGAACACGTGGTGGGCATCATCCAGAACGCCTACGATCGGTGTACGACCTCGTTCAAAAGCAATGGCGAGTCGACTCGAGAAATTAGCATACGTGTTGGTGTCAAACAGGGTGACCCCATGTCACCCCTGCTCTTCAATCTTGCCATGGACCCTTTGATATGCACCCTAGAGTCACACGGAGTTGGGTACTCCATTGATACCGACCACGTGACAGCTCTTGCGTTTGCTGATGATTTGGTGTTGGTGAGCGAATCTTGGGTTGGTATGGCCGAAAATCTAGCGATCTTGGAATCATTTTGTGGGCTATCGGGATTGGAGGTTCAGGCCAGAAAGTGCCAGGGCTTCATGATAAGCCCAACCAAAGATTCATATACGGTGAACAACTGCGACCCATGGACTATCAAAAATAAAGATGTCCATATGATCCAACCTGATGAATCAACGAAATACCTTGGTCTGAAAATTGGCCCTTGGACTGGCACTATACAGCCTGATCTACATTGTCAGCTAAAGACATGGATCTCGAAAATCGATGAGGCGCCTCTGAAGCCAACTCAGAAGGTTGAACTACTCAATGCCTATGCCCTACCCAGATTGTTATATCCTGCAGACCACTCGGACTGCAAGCAATCAACTCTCCGTGGGTTGGACCAAGAGATTAGAAAGGCGGTAAAAGGATGGCTCCACCTTCCCGCTTCAACTTGTGATGGACTGTTATATGCCAGAGCCCGAGACGGAGGCCTTGCCATCTTGAAACTGGAAAAAACAATCCCTTCGGTTCAAGTTAGAAGGCTGCAACGTATAGCAAACTCGTCCGATGCTATCACCCGTAATATTGTGTCCTCGCAGGGTATGGAGGAAGAATACCGTAATTTGTGGGTACGAGCAGGGGGTGACAGTGATGCAATCCCAACATTCGTTCTCAGGGACTCGGTGTCAAAAGAACCTGTATATCCGAGACCCTGCGATTGGAGGGAGCATGAATTTCAGAGATGGTGCGAAAAGCCGGTTCAAGGAAGGGGCATTGTAAACTTTGCGCATGATAGAATCAGTAATGCTTGGTTGAGGCCATGGTGCGGCTTTAAACAATGCTTTTTTATCGCAGCACTACAACTAAGGGCAAATATTTACCCAACAAGAGAAAGCTTGAACAGAGGCAGAGATGGGGCCTTACGTTCCTGCAGGAAATGCTCTGCCAGACTCGAGTCCCTTTCGCACATTCTCGGTCAATGTCCTGCAGTACAGAAAGCAAGAATTGCGCGACATAACAAGATCAGTAACATTCTGGCAGACGAAGCGGCTAGATTGGGCTGGTCTGTATACAAAGAGCCACGGTTCATATCCGAGACGGGAGAGATGAGAAAGCCTGACCTCGTGTTTGCAAAAGATGAGGAGGCGGTTGTGATCGATGTCACCGTCCGTTTTGAGCTTTCAAAGAATACCTTGTCAGATGCTGCCTCGCACAAAGTTTCGTACTATACCCCTCTTGGTGATCAAGTCAAAGTGCTGACGAAGGCTAGCAAGGTCACATTCTTTGGATTCCCGGTTGGGGCAAGAGGAAAGTGGCCCCTTGAGAATAACGAGGTACTTACCTCCCTGGGCCTGACCAAACCCAGAACGACATCACTGGCCAAGATGATTTCCCGCAGAACGCTGCTTTTCTCTCTTGATATTCTGAGAATGTTCTGTGGAAATTATGCGGTCTATGAACAGTCATAGACAACCTCCGAAACAAATAATAGTTTTGTTTTAAGATGTCATTTGTTTTAGATTGATTTTGTTATTTTCGAAGGTGAAGTCGGTTTTTATTTCATTTTACTATTTTCCACAATTTAGATTGTTATTTTCCAAGACGAAGTCTTGGTTCTTTTTTTTATTGTTAGTTTTTTTTTAACACGTCGTATTTGTTACTTTAGAGCTTAGAGGGGACTTTATTTTCGCCTTACTATTTTCTGCCTACAAAGAAGATTAAAAATAAGCTTTTTTCAAGATGGTTTTGTTATTTTCCAAGGTGAAGTCTTGGTATTCTTATTTTACTATTTTCCATAAAGAAGACCTTTCTTTTAGATTTTGTTATTTTCCAAGACGAAGACTTGGTATTTTTATTATATTGCTATTTTTTTACACGAAGCTTATTCAAGAGCACTTATATAGATTAGACTTTGTTATTTTAATTCTTTATTTTTTGGACTACATCAGTTCGAGAGTCCTGTAACTTACTATTTTCTGCCTACAAAGAAGATTACAAATAAGCTTTATTTAAGATGTTTTAGATTAGATTTTGTTATTTTCCAAGGTGAAGTCT
>NW_027423028.1:867500-870000 GCF_048934315.1 Petromyzon marinus
TGAGACAGGCTGGTACATGGCATGTCTCCAGGGAGGTGTTAAAGATGTTGGTGAACACCGGAGACAGCTGGCCAGCGCAGTGCCTGAGGGTGGCTGGAGAGACAGAGTCCGGCCCGGCTGCTTTGCGTGGATTCTGCCTCTTGAAAAGCCCATTAACTTCTCCCTCCTGAAAGGAGAGAGTCGTTTCTGTAGTATGGGTGGGGGATGGGGCCTCTTGGGTGGGAAGGGGTGGTTCAGGACAGTCCAATTGTCTTTCAAATCTACGGTAGAACTCGTTCAGGTCGTTGGCTAGGCGGGAGTCGTTAGTGGTGTGGGGCGCTCTGGGTTTGTAGTTGGTGATGTGCCTGAGCCCTTTGGCAGACAGAAGCAGCGTCGTTAGTAGAGAACTGGTGTTTTAGTGTCTCTGAGTACAGTCGTTTAGCCTCTCTCACCGCTTTGCTAAACCTGTTCTTCGACTCCTTGAATCTGTCTCTATCCCCACTCCTAAACGCTTCCTCCTTCTCCAACCTCAACCTTTTGAGCTTTGCTGAGAACCAGGGCTTGTTGTTGTTAAAGTTCACCCTGGTACGTGTTGGGATACAGCAGTCCTCACAGAAGCTGATGTACACAGCCTCTGTGAGTTCATCCAGACTATTGGTAGCAGTCGTGAACATATCCCAGTCAGTACAGTCTAAGCACGCCCGCAAATCTTCCACAGCCTCACTGGTCCACTGTTTAGATGTCCTCACAGCAGGTTTACAGAGTTTTAGTTGCTGCCTGTATGCACGAATCAGGTGGACCAAGGGAGTTCTGTGCGAGCCGAACAGCCCCGTGACCCACAAGAGAAACATCCCCGCCAAATTCGAGCGTTTGACGGGGTCTATCCGTGAAAAAATATTCACGTTTTTGAGTGCACATGCATTTCTGCTGCAAATGCCTCTGGAAGTTTCATGCCGTTCGTATGCCAATTGTGGCAACACGAAAATGACCCGTTTTCCCATTCCGAGGGATTTCTGTGCGACCCTAACAGCCCCGTGAGCCACAAGAGACACATCCCCGCCAATTTCTAGCGTTTCACGGGGTCTATCCGTGAAAAATATAGACGTTTTTGAGTGCACATGCATTTCTGCTGCAGATGCCTCTGGAAGTTTCATGCCGTTCGTACGCAATGTGGCAACACGAAAATGACCCCTTTTCCCATTCCGAGGGATTTCTGTGCGACCCTAACTAACAGCGCCCGTGAGCCACAAGAGAGACATCCCCGCCAATTTATAGCGTTTCACGGGGTCTATCCGTGAAAAATATAGACGTTTTTGAGTGCACATGCATTCCTGCTGCAAATGCCTCTGGAAGTTTCATGCCGTTCCTATGCAATGTGGCCACACAAAAATGACCCGTTTTCCCATTCCGAGGCATTTCTGTGCGACCCTAACAGCCCCGTGAGCCACAAGAGAGACATCCCCGCCAACTTCTAGCGTTTGACGGGGTCTATGCGTGAAAAATATTAAAATTTTTGAGTGCACGTGCCTTTCTGCTGCAAATGCCTCTGGAAGTTTCATGGCGTTCCTATGCAATGTGGCAACACGAAAATGACCCCTTTTCCCATTCCGAGGGAGTTCTGTGCCACCCTAACAGCCCCGTGAGCCACAAGAGACACATCCCCGCCAATTTCTAGCGTTTCACGGGGTCTATCCGTGAAACATATAGAAGTTTTTGAGTGCACATGCATTCCTGCTGCAAATGCCTCTGGAAGTTTCATGCGGTTCGTACGCAATGTGGCAACACGAAAATGACCCGTTTTCCCATTCCCAGGGATTTCTGTGCGACCCGAACAGCCCCGTGAGCCACAAGAGACACATCCCCGCCAATTTCTAGCGTTTCACGGGGTCTATCCGTGAAAAATATCAATTTTTTTTTGACTGCACATGCATTTCTGCTGCAAATGCCTCTGGAAGTTGCATGCGGTTCGCATGCAATGTGGCGACACGAAAATGACCCGTTTTCCCATTCCGAGGGATTTCTGTGCCACCCTAACAGCCCCGTGAGCCACAAGAGAGACATCCCCGCCAATTTCTAGCGTATCACGGGGTCTATCCGTGAGAAATATTCACTTTTTTGAGTGCACATGCATTCCTGCTGCAAATGCCTCTGGAAGTTTCATGCGGTTCGTATGCAATGTGGCGACACGAAAATGACCCGTTTTCCCATTCCGAGGGATTTCTGTGCCACCCTAACAGCCCCGTGAGCCACAAGAGAGACATCCCCGCCCACTTCTAGCGTTTCACGGGGTCTCTCCGTGAAAAATATCACATTTTTTGAGTGCACATGCATTCCTGCTGCAAATGCCTCTGGAAGTTTCATGCGGTTCGCATGCAATGTGGCGACACGAAAATGACCCGTTTTTTCCCATTCCGAGGGATTTCTGTGCCACCCTAACAGCCCCGTGAGCCACAAGAGACACATCCCCGCCAATTTCTAGCGTTTCACGGGGTCTATCCGTGAAAAATATTCAATTTTTTGA
>NW_027423028.1:902500-905000 GCF_048934315.1 Petromyzon marinus
AACCTTCCTCGCTCGCCTCATGCTCCTTGTCGTGTGCAGGTCCTCGAGGGTTGGTAGATTGCAGGCAATTACCTTCTCAGCAGTGTGCATGATACGCTGCAGTCTGCTCTTGTCCTTGGCAGTGGCAGCAGCGTACCAGACGGTTATGGAGGAGGTGAGGATGGATTCAATGATCGCTGTATAGAATTGCACCATCATTGTCTTTGGCAGGTTGCATTTCTTCAGCTGCCGTCGAAAGTACATCCTCTGTTGAGCTCTCTTGGCGAGGGAGCTGATGTTCAGTTCCCACTTGAGGTCCCGGCAGAGAATAGTGCCCAGGAAGCGGAAGGACTCCACAATTTTGACTGCGGAGTCTAACAGGGTGATGGCGGTGAGTGGGGCTGTATTCTTCCTGAAGTCCACAACCATCTCAACTGTCCTTAGAGCATTTAGCTCTAAGTTGTTCTGGCTACACCAGGTCACCAGGTTGTCAGCTTCCCACCTATAGTCAGACTCATCCCCACCAGAGATCAGCCCAATGAGGGTGGTGTCGTCCGACAAACTTCAAGAGTTTGACGGACAGATGATTGGAGGCGCAGCTGTTGGTATACAGGGAGAAGAGCAGTGGGCAAAGGACGCAGCCCTGAGGAGTTCCCGTGCTGATGGACCTGGAGTCAGAGACTTCTGTTCCCGGCTTAACGCACTGCTTCCTGTCAGAGAGGAAGTCTGTGATCCACCTGCAGGTGGAGTAGGGCACGTTCAGCTGGAAGAGCTTGTCCTGAAGCAGGGCAGGGATGATGGTGTTGAAGGCAGAGCTGAAGTCCACAAACAGGATCCTGGCGTAGGATGCTGGGGCGTCCACATGCTGTAGGGTGAAGTGGAGGGCCATGTTAACTGCGTCGTCCACAGACCTGTTGGCTCTGTAGGCAAACTGAAGGGGGTCCAGGAGAGGGTCTGTGATGGCTTTGAGGTGTGCCAGGAGCAGGCGCTCAAAAGACTTCATTACCACAGATGTAAGGGCGACCGGTCTGTAATCATTTAGTCCTGTTGGCCTTAGCTTTTTGGGCACAGCGATGATGGTGGAGGACTTGAGACAGGCTGGTACATGGCATGTCTCCAGGGAGGTGTTAAAGATGTTGGTGAACACCGGAGACAGCTGGCCAGCGCAGTGCCTGAGGGTGGCTGGAGAGACAGAGTCCGGCCCGGCTGCTTTGCGTGGATTCTGCCTCTTGAAAAGCCCATTAACTTCTCCCTCCTGAAAGGAGAGAGTCGTTTCTGTAGTATGGGTGGGGGATGGGGCCTCTTGGGTGGGAAGGGGTGGTTCAGGACAGTCCAATTGTCTTTCAAATCTACGGTAGAACTCGTTCAGGTCGTTGGCTAGGCGGGAGTCGTTAGTGGTGTGGGGCGCTCTGGGTTTGTAGTTGGTGATGTGCCTGAGCCCTTTGGCAGACAGAAGCAGCGTCGTTAGTAGAGAACTGGTGTTTTAGTGTCTCTGAGTACAGTCGTTTAGCCTCTCTCACCGCTTTGCTAAACCTGTTCTTCGACTCCTTGAATCTGTCTCTATCCCCACTCCTAAACGCTTCCTCCTTCTCCAACCTCAACCTTTTGAGCTTTGCTGAGAACCAGGGCTTGTTGTTGTTAAAGTTCACCCTGGTACGTGTTGGGATACAGCAGTCCTCACAGAAGCTGATGTACACAGCCTCTGTGAGTTCATCCAGACTATTGGTAGCAGTCGTGAACATATCCCAGTCAGTACAGTCTAAGCACGCCCGCAAATCTTCCACAGCCTCACTGGTCCACTGTTTAGATGTCCTCACAGCAGGTTTACAGAGTTTTAGTTGCTGCCTGTATGCACGAATCAGGTGGACCAAGGGAGTTCTGTGCGAGCCGAACAGCCCCGTGACCCACAAGAGAAACATCCCCGCCAAATTCGAGCGTTTGACGGGGTCTATCCGTGAAAAAATATTCACGTTTTTGAGTGCACATGCATTTCTGCTGCAAATGCCTCTGGAAGTTTCATGCCGTTCGTATGCCAATTGTGGCAACACGAAAATGACCCGTTTTCCCATTCCGAGGGATTTCTGTGCGACCCTAACAGCCCCGTGAGCCACAAGAGACACATCCCCGCCAATTTCTAGCGTTTCACGGGGTCTATCCGTGAAAAATATAGACGTTTTTGAGTGCACATGCATTACTGCTGCAGATGCCTCTGGAAGTTTCATGCCGTTCGTACGCAATGTGGCAACACGAAAATGACCCCTTTTCCCATTCCGAGGGATTTCTGTGCGACCCTAACTAACAGCGCCCGTGAGCCACAAGAGAGACATCCCCGCCAATTTATAGCGTTTCACGGGGTCTATCCGTGAAAAATATAGACGTTTTTGAGTGCACATGCATTCCTGCTGCAAATGCCTCTGGAAGTTTCATGCCGTTCCTATGCAATGTGGCCACACAAAAATGACCCGTTTTCCCATTCCGAGGCATTTCTGTGCGACCCTAACAGCCCCGTGAGCCACAAGAG
>NW_027423028.1:927500-930000 GCF_048934315.1 Petromyzon marinus
AGCAGTGTGCATGATACGCTGCAGTCTGCTCTTGTCCTTGGCAGTGGCAGCAGCGTACCAGACGGTTATGGAGGAGGTGAGGATGGATTCAATGATCGCTGTATAGAATTGCACCATCATTGTCTTTGGCAGGTTGCATTTCTTCAGCTGCCGTCGAAAGTACATCCTCTGTTGAGCTCTCTTGGCGAGGGAGCTGATGTTCAGTTCCCACTTGAGGTCCCGGCAGAGAATAGTGCCCAGGAAGCGGAAGGACTCCACAATTTTGACTGCGGAGTCTAACAGGGTGATGGCGGTGAGTGGGGCTGTATTCTTCCTGAAGTCCACAACCATCTCAACTGTCCTTAGAGCATTTAGCTCTAAGTTGTTCTGGCTACACCAGGTCACCAGGTTGTCAGCTTCCCACCTATAGTCAGACTCATCCCCACCAGAGATCAGCCCAATGAGGGTGGTGTCGTCCGACAAACTTCAAGAGTTTGACGGACAGATGATTGGAGGCGCAGCTGTTGGTATACAGGGAGAAGAGCAGTGGGCAAAGGACGCAGCCCTGAGGAGTTCCCGTGCTGATGGACCTGGAGTCAGAGACTTCTGTTCCCGGCTTAACGCACTGCTTCCTGTCAGAGAGGAAGTCTGTGATCCACCTGCAGGTGGAGTAGGGCACGTTCAGCTGGAAGAGCTTGTCCTGAAGCAGGGCAGGGATGATGGTGTTGAAGGCAGAGCTGAAGTCCACAAACAGGATCCTGGCGTAGGATGCTGGGGCGTCCACATGCTGTAGGGTGAAGTGGAGGGCCATGTTAACTGCGTCGTCCACAGACCTGTTGGCTCTGTAGGCAAACTGAAGGGGGTCCAGGAGAGGGTCTGTGATGGCTTTGAGGTGTGCCAGGAGCAGGCGCTCAAAAGACTTCATTACCACAGATGTAAGGGCGACCGGTCTGTAATCATTTAGTCCTGTTGGCCTTAGCTTTTTGGGCACAGCGATGATGGTGGAGGACTTGAGACAGGCTGGTACATGGCATGTCTCCAGGGAGGTGTTAAAGATGTTGGTGAACACCGGAGACAGCTGGCCAGCGCAGTGCCTGAGGGTGGCTGGAGAGACAGAGTCCGGCCCGGCTGCTTTGCGTGGATTCTGCCTCTTGAAAAGCCCATTAACTTCTCCCTCCTGAAAGGAGAGAGTCGTTTCTGTAGTATGGGTGGGGGATGGGGCCTCTTGGGTGGGAAGGGGTGGTTCAGGACAGTCCAATTGTCTTTCAAATCTACGGTAGAACTCGTTCAGGTCGTTGGCTAGGCGGGAGTCGTTAGTGGTGTGGGGCGCTCTGGGTTTGTAGTTGGTGATGTGCCTGAGCCCTTTGGCAGACAGAAGCAGCGTCGTTAGTAGAGAACTGGTGTTTTAGTGTCTCTGAGTACAGTCGTTTAGCCTCTCTCACCGCTTTGCTAAACCTGTTCTTCGACTCCTTGAATCTGTCTCTATCCCCACTCCTAAACGCTTCCTCCTTCTCCAACCTCAACCTTTTGAGCTTTGCTGAGAACCAGGGCTTGTTGTTGTTAAAGTTCACCCTGGTACGTGTTGGGATACAGCAGTCCTCACAGAAGCTGATGTACACAGCCTCTGTGAGTTCATCCAGACTATTGGTAGCAGTCGTGAACATATCCCAGTCAGTACAGTCTAAGCACGCCCGCAAATCTTCCACAGCCTCACTGGTCCACTGTTTAGATGTCCTCACAGCAGGTTTACAGAGTTTTAGTTGCTGCCTGTATGCACGAATCAGGTGGACCAAGGGAGTTCTGTGCGAGCCGAACAGCCCCGTGACCCACAAGAGAAACATCCCCGCCAAATTCGAGCGTTTGACGGGGTCTATCCGTGAAAAAATATTCACGTTTTTGAGTGCACATGCATTTCTGCTGCAAATGCCTCTGGAAGTTTCATGCCGTTCGTATGCCAATTGTGGCAACACGAAAATGACCCGTTTTCCCATTCCGAGGGATTTCTGTGCGACCCTAACAGCCCCGTGAGCCACAAGAGACACATCCCCGCCAATTTCTAGCGTTTCACGGGGTCTATCCGTGAAAAATATAGACGTTTTTGAGTGCACATGCATTTCTGCTGCAGATGCCTCTGGAAGTTTCATGCCGTTCGTACGCAATGTGGCAACACGAAAATGACCCCTTTTCCCATTCCGAGGGATTTCTGTGCGACCCTAACTAACAGCGCCCGTGAGCCACAAGAGAGACATCCCCGCCAATTTATAGCGTTTCACGGGGTCTATCCGTGAAAAATATAGACGTTTTTGAGTGCACATGCATTCCTGCTGCAAATGCCTCTGGAAGTTTCATGCCGTTCCTATGCAATGTGGCCACACAAAAATGACCCGTTTTCCCATTCCGAGGCATTTCTGTGCGACCCTAACAGCCCCGTGAGCCACAAGAGAGACATCCCCGCCAACTTCTAGCGTTTGACGGGGTCTATGCGTGAAAAATATTAAAATTTTTGAGTGCACGTGCCTTT
>NW_027423028.1:955000-957500 GCF_048934315.1 Petromyzon marinus
CAGACGGTTATGGAGGAGGTGAGGATGGATTCAATGATCGCTGTATAGAATTGCACCATCATTGTCTTTGGCAGGTTGCATTTCTTCAGCTGCCGTCGAAAGTACATCCTCTGTTGAGCTCTCTTGGCGAGGGAGCTGATGTTCAGTTCCCACTTGAGGTCCCGGCAGAGAATAGTGCCCAGGAAGCGGAAGGACTCCACAATTTTGACTGCGGAGTCTAACAGGGTGATGGCGGTGAGTGGGGCTGTATTCTTCCTGAAGTCCACAACCATCTCAACTGTCCTTAGAGCATTTAGCTCTAAGTTGTTCTGGCTACACCAGGTCACCAGGTTGTCAGCTTCCCACCTATAGTCAGACTCATCCCCACCAGAGATCAGCCCAATGAGGGTGGTGTCGTCCGACAAACTTCAAGAGTTTGACGGACAGATGATTGGAGGCGCAGCTGTTGGTATACAGGGAGAAGAGCAGTGGGCAAAGGACGCAGCCCTGAGGAGTTCCCGTGCTGATGGACCTGGAGTCAGAGACTTCTGTTCCCGGCTTAACGCACTGCTTCCTGTCAGAGAGGAAGTCTGTGATCCACCTGCAGGTGGAGTAGGGCACGTTCAGCTGGAAGAGCTTGTCCTGAAGCAGGGCAGGGATGATGGTGTTGAAGGCAGAGCTGAAGTCCACAAACAGGATCCTGGCGTAGGATGCTGGGGCGTCCACATGCTGTAGGGTGAAGTGGAGGGCCATGTTAACTGCGTCGTCCACAGACCTGTTGGCTCTGTAGGCAAACTGAAGGGGGTCCAGGAGAGGGTCTGTGATGGCTTTGAGGTGTGCCAGGAGCAGGCGCTCAAAAGACTTCATTACCACAGATGTAAGGGCGACCGGTCTGTAATCATTTAGTCCTGTTGGCCTTAGCTTTTTGGGCACAGCGATGATGGTGGAGGACTTGAGACAGGCTGGTACATGGCATGTCTCCAGGGAGGTGTTAAAGATGTTGGTGAACACCGGAGACAGCTGGCCAGCGCAGTGCCTGAGGGTGGCTGGAGAGACAGAGTCCGGCCCGGCTGCTTTGCGTGGATTCTGCCTCTTGAAAAGCCCATTAACTTCTCCCTCCTGAAAGGAGAGAGTCGTTTCTGTAGTATGGGTGGGGGATGGGGCCTCTTGGGTGGGAAGGGGTGGTTCAGGACAGTCCAATTGTCTTTCAAATCTACGGTAGAACTCGTTCAGGTCGTTGGCTAGGCGGGAGTCGTTAGTGGTGTGGGGCGCTCTGGGTTTGTAGTTGGTGATGTGCCTGAGCCCTTTGGCAGACAGAAGCAGCGTCGTTAGTAGAGAACTGGTGTTTTAGTGTCTCTGAGTACAGTCGTTTAGCCTCTCTCACCGCTTTGCTAAACCTGTTCTTCGACTCCTTGAATCTGTCTCTATCCCCACTCCTAAACGCTTCCTCCTTCTCCAACCTCAACCTTTTGAGCTTTGCTGAGAACCAGGGCTTGTTGTTGTTAAAGTTCACCCTGGTACGTGTTGGGATACAGCAGTCCTCACAGAAGCTGATGTACACAGCCTCTGTGAGTTCATCCAGACTATTGGTAGCAGTCGTGAACATATCCCAGTCAGTACAGTCTAAGCACGCCCGCAAATCTTCCACAGCCTCACTGGTCCACTGTTTAGATGTCCTCACAGCAGGTTTACAGAGTTTTAGTTGCTGCCTGTATGCACGAATCAGGTGGACCAAGGGAGTTCTGTGCGAGCCGAACAGCCCCGTGACCCACAAGAGAAACATCCCCGCCAAATTCGAGCGTTTGACGGGGTCTATCCGTGAAAAAATATTCACGTTTTTGAGTGCACATGCATTTCTGCTGCAAATGCCTCTGGAAGTTTCATGCCGTTCGTATGCCAATTGTGGCAACACGAAAATGACCCGTTTTCCCATTCCGAGGGATTTCTGTGCGACCCTAACAGCCCCGTGAGCCACAAGAGACACATCCCCGCCAATTTCTAGCGTTTCACGGGGTCTATCCGTGAAAAATATAGACGTTTTTGAGTGCACATGCATTTCTGCTGCAGATGCCTCTGGAAGTTTCATGCCGTTCGTACGCAATGTGGCAACACGAAAATGACCCCTTTTCCCATTCCGAGGGATTTCTGTGCGACCCTAACTAACAGCGCCCGTGAGCCACAAGAGAGACATCCCCGCCAATTTATAGCGTTTCACGGGGTCTATCCGTGAAAAATATAGACGTTTTTGAGTGCACATGCATTCCTGCTGCAAATGCCTCTGGAAGTTTCATGCCGTTCCTATGCAATGTGGCCACACAAAAATGACCCGTTTTCCCATTCCGAGGCATTTCTGTGCGACCCTAACAGCCCCGTGAGCCACAAGAGAGACATCCCCGCCAACTTCTAGCGTTTGACGGGGTCTATGCGTGAAAAATATTAAAATTTTTGAGTGCACGTGCCTTTCTGCTGCAAATGCCTCTGGAAGTTTCATGGCGTTCCTATGCAATGTGGCAACACGAAA
>NW_027423028.1:967500-970000 GCF_048934315.1 Petromyzon marinus
GCAGCCCTGAGGAGTTCCCGTGCTGATGGACCTGGAGTCAGAGACTTCTGTTCCCGGCTTAACGCACTGCTTCCTGTCAGAGAGGAAGTCTGTGATCCACCTGCAGGTGGAGTAGGGCACGTTCAGCTGGAAGAGCTTGTCCTGAAGCAGGGCAGGGATGATGGTGTTGAAGGCAGAGCTGAAGTCCACAAACAGGATCCTGGCGTAGGATGCTGGGGCGTCCACATGCTGTAGGGTGAAGTGGAGGGCCATGTTAACTGCGTCGTCCACAGACCTGTTGGCTCTGTAGGCAAACTGAAGGGGGTCCAGGAGAGGGTCTGTGATGGCTTTGAGGTGTGCCAGGAGCAGGCGCTCAAAAGACTTCATTACCACAGATGTAAGGGCGACCGGTCTGTAATCATTTAGTCCTGTTGGCCTTAGCTTTTTGGGCACAGCGATGATGGTGGAGGACTTGAGACAGGCTGGTACATGGCATGTCTCCAGGGAGGTGTTAAAGATGTTGGTGAACACCGGAGACAGCTGGCCAGCGCAGTGCCTGAGGGTGGCTGGAGAGACAGAGTCCGGCCCGGCTGCTTTGCGTGGATTCTGCCTCTTGAAAAGCCCATTAACTTCTCCCTCCTGAAAGGAGAGAGTCGTTTCTGTAGTATGGGTGGGGGATGGGGCCTCTTGGGTGGGAAGGGGTGGTTCAGGACAGTCCAATTGTCTTTCAAATCTACGGTAGAACTCGTTCAGGTCGTTGGCTAGGCGGGAGTCGTTAGTGGTGTGGGGCGCTCTGGGTTTGTAGTTGGTGATGTGCCTGAGCCCTTTGGCAGACAGAAGCAGCGTCGTTAGTAGAGAACTGGTGTTTTTAGTGTCTCTGAGTACAGTCGTTTAGCCTCTCTCACCGCTTTGCTAAACCTGTTCTTCGACTCCTTGAATCTGTCTCTATCCCCACTCCTAAACGCTTCCTCCTTCTCCAACCTCAACCTTTTGAGCTTTGCTGAGAACCAGGGCTTGTTGTTGTTAAAGTTCACCCTGGTACGTGTTGGGATACAGCAGTCCTCACAGAAGCTGATGTACACAGCCTCTGTGAGTTCATCCAGACTATTGGTAGCAGTCGTGAACATATCCCAGTCAGTACAGTCTAAGCACGCCCGCAAATCTTCCACAGCCTCACTGGTCCACTGTTTAGATGTCCTCACAGCAGGTTTACAGAGTTTTAGTTGCTGCCTGTATGCACGAATCAGGTGGACCAAGGGAGTTCTGTGCGAGCCGAACAGCCCCGTGACCCACAAGAGAAACATCCCGCCAAATTCGAGCGTTTGACGGGGGTCTATCCGTGAAAAAATATTCACGTTTTTGAGTGCACATGCATTTTCTGCTGCAAATGCCTCTGGAAGTTTCATGCCGTTCGTATGCCAATTGTGGCAACACGAAAATGACCCGTTTTCCCATTCCGAGGGATTTCTGTGCGACCCTACAGCCCCGTGAGCCACAAGAGACACATCCCCGCCAATTTCTAGCGTTTCACGGGGTCTATCCGTGAAAATATAGACGTTTTTGAGTGCACATGCATTTCTGCTGCAGATGCCTCTGGAAGTTTCATGCCGTTCGTACGCAATGTGGCAACACGAAAATGACCCCTTTTCCCATTCCGAGGGATTTCTGTGCGACCCTAACTAACAGCGCCCGTGAGCCACAAGAGAGACATCCCCGCAATTTATAGCGTTTCACGGGTCTATCCGTGAAAATATATAGACGTTTTTGAGTGCACATGCATTCCTGCTGCAAATGCCTCTGGAAGTTTCATGCCGTTCCTATGCAATGTGGCCACACAAAAATGACCCGTTTTCCATTCCGAGGCATTTCTGTGCGACCCTAACAGCCCCCGTGAGCCACAAGAGAGACATCCCCGCCAACTTCTAGCGTTTGACGGGGTCTATGCGTGAAAAATATTAAAATTTTTGAGTGCACGTGCCTTTCTGCCTGCAAATGCCTCTGGAAGTTTCATGGCGTTCCTATGCAATGTGGCAACCCGAAAATGACCCCTTTTCCCATTCCGAGGGAGTTCTGTGCCACCCTAACAGCCCCGTGAGCCACAAGAGACACATCCCCGCCAATTTCTAGCGTTTCACGGGGTCTATCCGTGAAACATATAGAAGTTTTTGAGTGCACATGCATTCCTGCTGCAAATGCCTCTGGAAGTTTCATGCGGTTCGTACGCAATGTGGCAACACGAAAATGACCCGTTTTCCCATTCCCAGGGATTTCTGTGCGACCCGAACAGCCCCGTGAGCCACAAGAGACACATCCCCGCCAATTTCTAGCTTTTCACGGGGTCTATCCGTGAAAAATATCAATTTTTTTTTTGACTGCACATGCATTTCTGCTGCAAATGCCTCTGGGAAGTTGCATGCGGTTCGCATGCAATGTGGCGACACGAAAATGACCCGTTTTCCATTCCGAGGGATTTCTGTGCCACCCTAACAGCCCCGTGAGCCACAAGAGAGCATCCCCGCCA
>NW_027423028.1:980000-982500 GCF_048934315.1 Petromyzon marinus
TTGGTGAACACCGGAGACAGCTGGCCAGCGCAGTGCCTGAGGGTGGCTGGAGAGACAGAGTCCGGCCCGGCTGCTTTGCGTGGATTCTGCCTCTTGAAAAGCCCATTAACTTCTCCCTCCTGAAAGGAGAGAGTCGTTTCTGTAGTATGGGTGGGGGATGGGGCCTCTTGGGTGGGAAGGGGTGGTTCAGGACAGTCCAATTGTCTTTCAAATCTACGGTAGAACTCGTTCAGGTCGTTGGCTAGGCGGGAGTCGTTAGTGGTGTGGGGCGCTCTGGGTTTGTAGTTGGTGATGTGCCTGAGCCCTTTGGCAGACAGAAGCAGCGTCGTTAGTAGAGAACTGGTGTTTTAGTGTCTCTGAGTACAGTCGTTTAGCCTCTCTCACCGCTTTGCTAAACCTGTTCTTCGACTCCTTGAATCTGTCTCTATCCCCACTCCTAAACGCTTCCTCCTTCTCCAACCTCAACCTTTTGAGCTTTGCTGAGAACCAGGGCTTGTTGTTGTTAAAGTTCACCCTGGTACGTGTTGGGATACAGCAGTCCTCACAGAAGCTGATGTACACAGCCTCTGTGAGTTCATCCAGACTATTGGTAGCAGTCGTGAACATATCCCAGTCAGTACAGTCTAAGCACGCCCGCAAATCTTCCACAGCCTCACTGGTCCACTGTTTAGATGTCCTCACAGCAGGTTTACAGAGTTTTAGTTGCTGCCTGTATGCACGAATCAGGTGGACCAAGGGAGTTCTGTGCGAGCCGAACAGCCCCGTGACCCACAAGAGAAACATCCCCGCCAAATTCGAGCGTTTGACGGGGTCTATCCGTGAAAAAATATTCACGTTTTTGAGTGCACATGCATTTCTGCTGCAAATGCCTCTGGAAGTTTCATGCCGTTCGTATGCCAATTGTGGCAACACGAAAATGACCCGTTTTCCCATTCCGAGGGATTTCTGTGCGACCCTAACAGCCCCGTGAGCCACAAGAGACACATCCCCGCCAATTTCTAGCGTTTCACGGGGTCTATCCGTGAAAAATATAGACGTTTTTGAGTGCACATGCATTTCTGCTGCAGATGCCTCTGGAAGTTTCATGCCGTTCGTACGCAATGTGGCAACACGAAAATGACCCCTTTTCCCATTCCGAGGGATTTCTGTGCGACCCTAACTAACAGCGCCCGTGAGCCACAAGAGAGACATCCCCGCCAATTTATAGCGTTTCACGGGGTCTATCCGTGAAAAATATAGACGTTTTTGAGTGCACATGCATTCCTGCTGCAAATGCCTCTGGAAGTTTCATGCCGTTCCTATGCAATGTGGCCACACAAAAATGACCCGTTTTCCCATTCCGAGGCATTTCTGTGCGACCCTAACAGCCCCGTGAGCCACAAGAGAGACATCCCCGCCAACTTCTAGCGTTTGACGGGGTCTATGCGTGAAAAATATTAAAATTTTTGAGTGCACGTGCCTTTCTGCTGCAAATGCCTCTGGAAGTTTCATGGCGTTCCTATGCAATGTGGCAACACGAAAATGACCCCTTTTCCCATTCCGAGGGAGTTCTGTGCCACCCTAACAGCCCCGTGAGCCACAAGAGACACATCCCCGCCAATTTCTAGCGTTTCACGGGGTCTATCCGTGAAACATATAGAAGTTTTTGAGTGCACATGCATTCCTGCTGCAAATGCCTCTGGAAGTTTCATGCGGTTCGTACGCAATGTGGCAACACGAAAATGACCCGTTTTCCCATTCCCAGGGATTTCTGTGCGACCCGAACAGCCCCGTGAGCCACAAGAGACACATCCCCGCCAATTTCTAGCGTTTCACGGGGTCTATCCGTGAAAAATATCAATTTTTTTTTGACTGCACATGCATTTCTGCTGCAAATGCCTCTGGAAGTTGCATGCGGTTCGCATGCAATGTGGCGACACGAAAATGACCCGTTTTCCCATTCCGAGGGATTTCTGTGCCACCCTAACAGCCCCGTGAGCCACAAGAGAGACATCCCCGCCAATTTCTAGCGTATCACGGGGTCTATCCGTGAGAAATATTCACTTTTTTGAGTGCACATGCATTCCTGCTGCAAATGCCTCTGGAAGTTTCATGCGGTTCGTATGCAATGTGGCGACACGAAAATGACCCGTTTTCCCATTCCGAGGGATTTCTGTGCCACCCTAACAGCCCCGTGAGCCACAAGAGAGACATCCCCGCCCACTTCTAGCGTTTCACGGGGTCTCTCCGTGAAAAATATCACATTTTTTGAGTGCACATGCATTCCTGCTGCAAATGCCTCTGGAAGTTTCATGCGGTTCGCATGCAATGTGGCGACACGAAAATGACCCGTTTTTTCCCATTCCGAGGGATTTCTGTGCCACCCTAACAGCCCCGTGAGCCACAAGAGACACATCCCCGCCAATTTCTAGCGTTTCACGGGGTCTATCCGTGAAAAATATTCAATTTTTTGACTGCACATGCATTTCTGCTGCAAATGCCTCTGGAAGTTTCATGCGGT
>NW_027423028.1:992500-995000 GCF_048934315.1 Petromyzon marinus
TCAGAGAGGAAGTCTGTGATCCACCTGCAGGTGGAGTAGGGCACGTTCAGCTGGAAGAGCTTGTCCTGAAGCAGGGCAGGGATGATGGTGTTGAAGGCAGAGCTGAAGTCCACAAACAGGATCCTGGCGTAGGATGCTGGGGCGTCCACATGCTGTAGGGTGAAGTGGAGGGCCATGTTAACTGCGTCGTCCACAGACCTGTTGGCTCTGTAGGCAAACTGAAGGGGGTCCAGGAGAGGGTCTGTGATGGCTTTGAGGTGTGCCAGGAGCAGGCGCTCAAAAGACTTCATTACCACAGATGTAAGGGCGACCGGTCTGTAATCATTTAGTCCTGTTGGCCTTAGCTTTTTGGGCACAGCGATGATGGTGGAGGACTTGAGACAGGCTGGTACATGGCATGTCTCCAGGGAGGTGTTAAAGATGTTGGTGAACACCGGAGACAGCTGGCCAGCGCAGTGCCTGAGGGTGGCTGGAGAGACAGAGTCCGGCCCGGCTGCTTTGCGTGGATTCTGCCTCTTGAAAAGCCCATTAACTTCTCCCTCCTGAAAGGAGAGAGTCGTTTCTGTAGTATGGGTGGGGGATGGGGCCTCTTGGGTGGGAAGGGGTGGTTCAGGACAGTCCAATTGTCTTTCAAATCTACGGTAGAACTCGTTCAGGTCGTTGGCTAGGCGGGAGTCGTTAGTGGTGTGGGGCGCTCTGGGTTTGTAGTTGGTGATGTGCCTGAGCCCTTTGGCAGACAGAAGCAGCGTCGTTAGTAGAGAACTGGTGTTTTAGTGTCTCTGAGTACAGTCGTTTAGCCTCTCTCACCGCTTTGCTAAACCTGTTCTTCGACTCCTTGAATCTGTCTCTATCCCCACTCCTAAACGCTTCCTCCTTCTCCAACCTCAACCTTTTGAGCTTTGCTGAGAACCAGGGCTTGTTGTTGTTAAAGTTCACCCTGGTACGTGTTGGGATACAGCAGTCCTCACAGAAGCTGATGTACACAGCCTCTGTGAGTTCATCCAGACTATTGGTAGCAGTCGTGAACATATCCCAGTCAGTACAGTCTAAGCACGCCCGCAAATCTTCCACAGCCTCACTGGTCCACTGTTTAGATGTCCTCACAGCAGGTTTACAGAGTTTTAGTTGCTGCCTGTATGCACGAATCAGGTGGACCAAGGGAGTTCTGTGCGAGCCGAACAGCCCCGTGACCCACAAGAGAAACATCCCCGCCAAATTCGAGCGTTTGACGGGGTCTATCCGTGAAAAAATATTCACGTTTTTGAGTGCACATGCATTTCTGCTGCAAATGCCTCTGGAAGTTTCATGCCGTTCGTATGCCAATTGTGGCAACACGAAAATGACCCGTTTTCCCATTCCGAGGGATTTCTGTGCGACCCTAACAGCCCCGTGAGCCACAAGAGACACATCCCCGCCAATTTCTAGCGTTTCACGGGGTCTATCCGTGAAAAATATAGACGTTTTTGAGTGCACATGCATTTCTGCTGCAGATGCCTCTGGAAGTTTCATGCCGTTCGTACGCAATGTGGCAACACGAAAATGACCCCTTTTCCCATTCCGAGGGATTTCTGTGCGACCCTAACTAACAGCGCCCGTGAGCCACAAGAGAGACATCCCCGCCAATTTATAGCGTTTCACGGGGTCTATCCGTGAAAAATATAGACGTTTTTGAGTGCACATGCATTCCTGCTGCAAATGCCTCTGGAAGTTTCATGCCGTTCCTATGCAATGTGGCCACACAAAAATGACCCGTTTTCCCATTCCGAGGCATTTCTGTGCGACCCTAACAGCCCCGTGAGCCACAAGAGAGACATCCCCGCCAACTTCTAGCGTTTGACGGGGTCTATGCGTGAAAAATATTAAAATTTTTGAGTGCACGTGCCTTTCTGCTGCAAATGCCTCTGGAAGTTTCATGGCGTTCCTATGCAATGTGGCAACACGAAAATGACCCCTTTTCCCATTCCGAGGGAGTTCTGTGCCACCCTAACAGCCCCGTGAGCCACAAGAGACACATCCCCGCCAATTTCTAGCGTTTCACGGGGTCTATCCGTGAAACATATAGAAGTTTTTGAGTGCACATGCATTCCTGCTGCAAATGCCTCTGGAAGTTTCATGCGGTTCGTACGCAATGTGGCAACACGAAAATGACCCGTTTTCCCATTCCCAGGGATTTCTGTGCGACCCGAACAGCCCCGTGAGCCACAAGAGACACATCCCCGCCAATTTCTAGCGTTTCACGGGGTCTATCCGTGAAAAATATCAATTTTTTTTTGACTGCACATGCATTTCTGCTGCAAATGCCTCTGGAAGTTGCATGCGGTTCGCATGCAATGTGGCGACACGAAAATGACCCGTTTTCCCATTCCGAGGGATTTCTGTGCCACCCTAACAGCCCCGTGAGCCACAAGAGAGACATCCCCGCCAATTTCTAGCGTATCACGGGGTCTATCCGTGAGAAATATTCACTTTTTTGAGTGCACATGCATTCCTGCTGCAAATG
>NW_027423028.1:1005000-1007500 GCF_048934315.1 Petromyzon marinus
GAGACAGAGTCCGGCCCGGCTGCTTTGCGTGGATTCTGCCTCTTGAAAAGCCCATTAACTTCTCCCTCCTGAAAGGAGAGAGTCGTTTCTGTAGTATGGGTGGGGGATGGGGCCTCTTGGGTGGGAAGGGGTGGTTCAGGACAGTCCAATTGTCTTTCAAATCTACGGTAGAACTCGTTCAGGTCGTTGGCTAGGCGGGAGTCGTTAGTGGTGTGGGGCGCTCTGGGTTTGTAGTTGGTGATGTGCCTGAGCCCTTTGGCAGACAGAAGCAGCGTCGTTAGTAGAGAACTGGTGTTTTAGTGTCTCTGAGTACAGTCGTTTAGCCTCTCTCACCGCTTTGCTAAACCTGTTCTTCGACTCCTTGAATCTGTCTCTATCCCCACTCCTAAACGCTTCCTCCTTCTCCAACCTCAACCTTTTGAGCTTTGCTGAGAACCAGGGCTTGTTGTTGTTAAAGTTCACCCTGGTACGTGTTGGGATACAGCAGTCCTCACAGAAGCTGATGTACACAGCCTCTGTGAGTTCATCCAGACTATTGGTAGCAGTCGTGAACATATCCCAGTCAGTACAGTCTAAGCACGCCCGCAAATCTTCCACAGCCTCACTGGTCCACTGTTTAGATGTCCTCACAGCAGGTTTACAGAGTTTTAGTTGCTGCCTGTATGCACGAATCAGGTGGACCAAGGGAGTTCTGTGCGAGCCGAACAGCCCCGTGACCCACAAGAGAAACATCCCCGCCAAATTCGAGCGTTTGACGGGGTCTATCCGTGAAAAAATATTCACGTTTTTGAGTGCACATGCATTTCTGCTGCAAATGCCTCTGGAAGTTTCATGCCGTTCGTATGCCAATTGTGGCAACACGAAAATGACCCGTTTTCCCATTCCGAGGGATTTCTGTGCGACCCTAACAGCCCCGTGAGCCACAAGAGACACATCCCCGCCAATTTCTAGCGTTTCACGGGGTCTATCCGTGAAAAATATAGACGTTTTTGAGTGCACATGCATTTCTGCTGCAGATGCCTCTGGAAGTTTCATGCCGTTCGTACGCAATGTGGCAACACGAAAATGACCCCTTTTCCCATTCCGAGGGATTTCTGTGCGACCCTAACTAACAGCGCCCGTGAGCCACAAGAGAGACATCCCCGCCAATTTATAGCGTTTCACGGGGTCTATCCGTGAAAAATATAGACGTTTTTGAGTGCACATGCATTCCTGCTGCAAATGCCTCTGGAAGTTTCATGCCGTTCCTATGCAATGTGGCCACACAAAAATGACCCGTTTTCCCATTCCGAGGCATTTCTGTGCGACCCTAACAGCCCCGTGAGCCACAAGAGAGACATCCCCGCCAACTTCTAGCGTTTGACGGGGTCTATGCGTGAAAAATATTAAAATTTTTGAGTGCACGTGCCTTTCTGCTGCAAATGCCTCTGGAAGTTTCATGGCGTTCCTATGCAATGTGGCAACACGAAAATGACCCCTTTTCCCATTCCGAGGGAGTTCTGTGCCACCCTAACAGCCCCGTGAGCCACAAGAGACACATCCCCGCCAATTTCTAGCGTTTCACGGGGTCTATCCGTGAAACATATAGAAGTTTTTGAGTGCACATGCATTCCTGCTGCAAATGCCTCTGGAAGTTTCATGCGGTTCGTACGCAATGTGGCAACACGAAAATGACCCGTTTTCCCATTCCCAGGGATTTCTGTGCGACCCGAACAGCCCCGTGAGCCACAAGAGACACATCCCCGCCAATTTCTAGCGTTTCACGGGGTCTATCCGTGAAAAATATCAATTTTTTTTTGACTGCACATGCATTTCTGCTGCAAATGCCTCTGGAAGTTGCATGCGGTTCGCATGCAATGTGGCGACACGAAAATGACCCGTTTTCCCATTCCGAGGGATTTCTGTGCCACCCTAACAGCCCCGTGAGCCACAAGAGAGACATCCCCGCCAATTTCTAGCGTATCACGGGGTCTATCCGTGAGAAATATTCACTTTTTTGAGTGCACATGCATTCCTGCTGCAAATGCCTCTGGAAGTTTCATGCGGTTCGTATGCAATGTGGCGACACGAAAATGACCCGTTTTCCCATTCCGAGGGATTTCTGTGCCACCCTAACAGCCCCGTGAGCCACAAGAGAGACATCCCCGCCCACTTCTAGCGTTTCACGGGGTCTCTCCGTGAAAAATATCACATTTTTTGAGTGCACATGCATTCCTGCTGCAAATGCCTCTGGAAGTTTCATGCGGTTCGCATGCAATGTGGCGACACGAAAATGACCCGTTTTTTCCCATTCCGAGGGATTTCTGTGCCACCCTAACAGCCCCGTGAGCCACAAGAGACACATCCCCGCCAATTTCTAGCGTTTCACGGGGTCTATCCGTGAAAAATATTCAATTTTTTGACTGCACATGCATTTCTGCTGCAAATGCCTCTGGAAGTTTCATGCGGTTCGCATGCAATGTGGCGACACGAAAATGACCCGTTTTCCCATTCCGAGGGA